>NC_084508.1:14473456-14475956 GCF_024500385.1 Phyllopteryx taeniolatus | reverse complement strand
AAAACTAAAATATCACACAGCCGTAAGTATTCAGACCCTTTTCTGTGACACTCGTATATTTAACTCGAGTGCTGTCCATTTCTTCTGATCATCCTTGAGATGGTTTTACACCTTGATTGGAGTCCAGCTGTGTTTGTTTATACTGGTTGAACTTGATTAGGAAAGCCACACACCTGTTTATAATATACATTATACATATTTGTATAATGTAATTCTAATGCTGTTAGGTAGTTAGTTTGTAGAAACTTGGAAGGTGACCTCTTTAATCTCGCCTACAGATTAAGTCATAAGGCATCAAGGGAGAAGGCAGGCTTTAAGAAATCATGAGGCGGGAGATTGATGTTGCCTCAGTGACAGTTTGCCTTCAGACGAGCAGGCAAGAGAGAAAGAGACAGACGGAGGGAAAAAACCCCACCCGTTTAGCTGTAGGACTAAACTAAACCCCGACACTAAGGCTGCTGGCTGGAATCAATTCTGTCTTTATCAGCCCCCTTCGTCTGTGTCCAGGAGTCCTGCCCACACAGCAAAGGAGCTGAAGGTGGGAACGGATATGTTTTCCGTTAATGAAATTGACCACAGCAAAAAAAGTTAAAAAGGTGCCTGGCTACAGTCCCTCAGCAGTACAGAAGTCCTTTAATCTCAAATCCGCTGTTTAGACAGGTTTGGTCTTGTTTGTGCCAGGTCAATTTAAGTGCAGACCCATTCATATAAACACACTAGATGTTAACTCATAATGCAAAGCAAAAAAAAAAACAGTAAATAAATAAAACTAATGTAAAACAATTGAGTAACCATTTTTATTTGTTAAAATATATTTACCAACATGATACAGTTAAGCCCACTTTGACAGGCCACATGTCTATTAGGAGGTAACGCTGAACCACACAGTCCATTTCATTTGGAAACAACTGCCTATTACCACTGTAGGGGCCGGACGTGCGACTGAGTTCCATCTCAGGCCTCGGGCATGTGGGACTGCTGCTGCTGTGTGATGATCCATCTGCATGGCAAAAAGCATCCATCCACTGGATGGCTACAGGCCGGCCCATTGTGTGGGCTGAGCACTGTGACTGCTCCCTCTTGTACCTCCGTAATGGGATTACATTAGCCAGGTTCTTCTGCTCCCTCTTCAGATGAATTTCTCACACGCACGCATGCACGTGCACGCACACACACACACACACACACATGCGCACACACACACACACATTCACACACGTAGTATGCTTTATATTTGTATGCTGTTGCGCCTCGTAATATTGTGATGACGCCTTGAGTAGGTATGCAGAGCATTCTAGAGAGACATTTGACAAACGTTTCTTAATCAGCCATAAATTATCAATTAATTTATTTTTTTTAAACTATTTTTTCTGTGATTGGGGAATCTCTAGTTTAATATGTTGAATTCCGGTTTCCATCTCTGTGTTGTATTGAGCAGAATAGGATTTCCCACAGGGGAGCTCTGTAAGGATGTCGCTCAGGCTTCCATAGCTGGCATCATGTTCTACAGACAACAAAATAGTTCAGACTGAATCTACAGTGCCTCTGCTGGTTGCTGCCAGGTAGTGCATGTTGCCTCATATTAATACATTATACTAATATATAATATCAATATAAATGCATTAAGAATGGGAGATATATATACAGACCCTTTCCAAAAAAAATTAATATCATGGAAAAGTTTATTTACATAATTCCATTCAGAAAGTTATACTTTCATAGATTATAGATTCAGGGGCCACAATTTATACAATTTCAAGTATTTATTTGTTTAGTTTTACATAATTTGGGCTTCCATCTCATAAAACCCACGAAATCAGGAATTCAAAAAATTTTAATACTGTGAAAAAATCATGATTTATTTCTCAATTTTTGTAGAAATTATGGTCAAATTAAATCAATCAAAATATGGTACTTTCCAAATGACACGTTAATCTTCAATACTTGGTAGGGAATCCTTTTGCTTTAATCACTGCCTCGATGTGCCGTGGCATTGAGGCAATCAGGCTGTGGCATTGCCTGGGAGTTATGGAAGCCCAGATTTCCTCGATACTTGCTGTCAGTTCTTCTTTGTTTTTGGGTCTGGTGCCCCTAATTTTCCTTTTGATAATACCCCATAGATTCTCAATGGGGTTTAGATCCGGCGAGTTGGCTGGCCAGTCAAGCACTTTGATGGCATGGGCATCAAACCAGGTTTTGGTGCTTCTGGCGGTATGGGCATGGGCCAGGTCCTGCTGGAAGATGAAATCTTCATCTCCATACAGATCCCCAGCAGAAGGAATCATGAAGTCCTCTAAAACATTCTGGTAGACTATTGCGGTGACCTTCGATTTAAGAAAGCAGAGTTTACCAACACCGGCACTGGACATTGCACCCCAAATCACGACAGACTGTGGATATTCACACTGGACCTCAAGCAGCTTGGGTTCTGTTCTTCACCCGTCTTCCTCCAAACCCTTCGACCTTGATTCCCAAATGAAATGCACACTTTGCTTTCATC